>NC_134833.1:154614839-154661938 GCF_004210375.1 Tachypleus tridentatus | reverse complement strand
AAAATATCTTAGTGAGTGTACTTTGTAAGACAGTAATTTGGAAACTATACTGAATTGTAATGGCTAGCCATTGTTCTTGTTAAATGTTAGGTTTTGTCATTTAAGTGCATTCTGATATCACTACTTATTGTTATAAAGAAAAGATTGTTATAACAATAATGATTTAAAGTACACACAGATGACAATAACAATGATAGTTTTACAAGTACAGAGACTGTTGTATGGGTACAATGATATTGTGTTACAAATAAAGAGAAGGTTATAACAATGTTTAGGGTCAGCAAGGGACATGTTGGCCCATCTCAATTATCCTATTCTCTAAGCCAAATTAAAACTATTAAATAAAACAAATTAAAGCCAGACCTTATCATTCATATCTTTAAAGCTTTCTTTTAAACACTTAAATTTACTGACTCCACAACATCTGAAGGTAACTCCTTCCATAAGCCAACCACCCTATTTCTAAAAGTAAAACTGTTTTGTTGAAGATGGTCTAAACCTGTATTTTTGTCCTCTAGTTCTATAATTCTTGTTGTTAAGTATGAACATTATTAATTCCTTTTAAAATCTTAAACAATTCAATCAGATTCCCCTTACTTCTTCTTTTGATAAAACAATTTTTAGGATATTAATATCTCCTTAACTGAAAATTCCTCATTCCCAATCATCATCCTAGTAACTCTTTCCAACAATTCAGGGCTTTACTAAGGTAAGGAGCCCATGACTGAACACACAATACTTCAAATGTGGCCTAAGCAGTGACTTAAATAATAAAAGTATAACCTCTTTAGACTTGTATTCAATATTTCTGTAGACACAACCTAAAATCCTATGTCCTCACACTAGGAACAGTACACTGCTTAAATGGCTTTAGAGAGTGATGAACTATTACACAAATATCCTTTTTCTTCATGATATGGTGAAGGTTATTCCAGTCTAATTATAATTAAAATTAAGATAACCCACATGCAGTATCTTGTGACATAACTAAAACCCATATGCTGTTTATATGTCCATCTCACTAGATGATCAAAATCCTTTTGTAAAGCAGCATCGTCCTAGACCTTAATACTGCTAATAAATGTAACCCACTGACCATTCCTTCATACAGATACACCATCAGTAACATTTTCGAAGCATAACAAAAGATTTGCAAGTAAAGATTTTCCCTTATTGAAACCACAATAAAATTCTAAACTTTGTTGAATAATTTTGCAAAGTATCTTAAACTTTTCCCACAGGCCTACAATTATCTGGATAACTTCTCTTAACCTCCCTTGAGAACTGGAGAGACATTAGCTAATTTTCATTCTATTGGGACTTGTCCACTTTTAAAGGGCTTCCAGAAAATTGTTGTAACTGGTTTGCACATCCAATCCTTGACCTGTTTAAAACCCTTGGGTAAATACTACCTGGTGCAGGAACCTTATCATTCTTTAAATTTCCCAATTTTATTTAAGAAGCTCAGAAATGTTCAACTTTGTTTTCATCTATCAGTTGCTCGAGTCTTCATTAGTAAAAGCTGAAAAAAAGCTGAATTTAATAACCTAGCTATTTTATAATCATCAGATACAAGCTTTCCTTTATCAGCCCTCAAGGAGCTTATCTCCATCCTAACATTTTGTTTACACATAACGTATATCAAGAATTCCTTACTGTAAGTGTTCACACTTTCAACCAACCTTTTCTCATAAATTTTTGATATCCTAATTTTCTATTTGACCAACTATAATCTTCTAAATCTCCTGTCACACCAGTCAATTTAAAGTTATTAAATTTGTGATGCTTTTCTTTAATTTGATCTCTTGTACCCTTTGTGAGCAACCCTGGTTTCTTTACTTACAGCTATATTTTTCTTTCTGTAAGGAGTATATTTATTTTGAATATTAAAACGTTTTCAGCATTTGCTTGTGTCTCCAAATTCTTGTTGCATCCTCTCAAAATTTATTATTTTTTTAAATATGCAATCAAAATATTACAAAATATTATTCCTAATTTACATGTACAGCAAAGGTAAACACAGTAATAATCACTTGTAAGTAAGTGTCCCCCAGCTTCCACCCTCTGAACCACTTCTCTATTACAAGTTAACAATAAATCTAAAATAATATTTCTAGTTGGTTCCTTGACCAGTTAGTGAAGAAATCCATTTTGAACAGAAACCTTACTCCACCATGGTTTGACTCTGGTACCTTCCACTAACTATATCTGAAATTAAACCCACCCATAATTATGACTTCATTAATAGTTGAAATCCTAATCTCACTGTAAAGTTTCTCACTAATTTCCTCTGATGGTCTGTAACAAATTCCTGTTAAGAGCTTTTTCCCTTGATATCTACTAAAAGAAACACAAATAGATTCAGTATCTTTTTTATTATCCTTAATATTCTCAACTTCAACAGGATGTAACCATACTTTACATAGAGGGCCACTTCTCCCCTCTGTTTACTACTCTGTTCTTAGTAAATAACCAATAACCATTTATTTCAAAGACATTTATGTCATCAAAATTATCTACCTTTAACCATGTTTCAGTTATTCCCTTTATGTCAAAATATTCTATTCATACCAGTGCCCTAAAGTCATCTGTTTTATCTGTCATACTTCTCAGCATTACAGTAGTAACAATTAAGCCTATTTTTATAACTGTTTTTATACTGATTTCCTATGCTAAACTTTCCTGTACATCTCAGTTTTGTTACATTTAGTTTATCTTTTCCCTCACCAATATCTAGTCCTAGTTTAAAACTTCCCTTACAATTTAAATAATATCAGCTAACCTGCCCTTCTTTGCACATTAATTTCAGACTAACATTTAACCTAGGGACCTACTCAAAATCTTATCTTCACAATTAATTCTTGGCAGTATCCCTGACAAAATTCACTATATCGTTAGTCCCTACATGAACAACAAAAACTGCATCGTTGCTAGTCCACTTTTATCTCTTGTTCTGTCAGTAATATTTTCCACCTGTGCCCCAGGGTAACATAATTTAACTCTTCTCCCAGTTTACCCCACAGATTATTCTAACCACATGCTGTGTCAAGGAATCACCTATAGCTATAACCTGTTTAACTTCATAATCCGCGTTATTGTATATTCCTTCAACTGTTCCTTGTCTACGTAAGTCAAGGGTTGAAGTCTGCTGCTCAGTAGAATATAACTATAACCTGTTTAACTTCATAATCCACATTATTCTATATTCCTCCAACTGTTCCTTGTCTACGTAAGTCAAGGGTTGAAGTCTGCTGCTCAGTAGAATATAACTATAACCTGTTTAACTTCATAATCCACATTATTCTATATTCCTCCAACTGTTCCTTGTCTACGTAAGTCAAGGACTGAAGTCTGCTGCTCAGTAGAATATAACTATAACCTGTTTAACTTCATAATCCACATTATTCTATATTCCTCCAACTGTTCCTTGTCTACGTAAGTCAAGGGCTGAAGTCTGCTGCTCAGTAGAATATAGCTATAACCTGTTTAACTTCATAATCCACATTATTCTATATTCCTCCAACTGTTCCTTGTCTATGTAAGTAAAGGGCTGAAGTCTGCTGCTCAGTAGAATATAGCTATAACCTGTTTAACTTCATAATCCACATTATTCTATATTCCTCCAACTGTTCCTTGTCTACGTAAGTCAAGGGCTGAAGTCTGCTGCTCAATAGAATATAACTATAACATGTTTAACTTCATAATCCACATTATTCTATATTCCTCGAACTGTTCCTTGTCTACGTAAGTCAAGGGCTGAAGTCTGCTGCTCAGTAGAATACAGTCTTTACACGTAACTTCACTATTTTTAACTCCAATACTACACTTTCTAACTAGTTGTCATTGTTAATCTTAGTTGATATAAAACCTTGTATTTAAAATCTTAGCTCCTCTTGAAGTCCTGTTGTCATTTCACACAGTTTATACTACTATTTCCTCAACTTTAGTTAGGATAACCTTCAACTTACAAACTCTACATGTAAATTCAACATTCTCACTACTAGCTTCCTTAAACATGCATAGTAGTCTCAAGTTCTCAAATAAAACTTGTTGTACCCATCACATCTAACAAACTGGGAATGGTTAACTATTGTATTATTTGTAGAATTAAAATAAACACTCAGTACTATGATTAAATTACTAGTTAAACCTAAGTTTGATAATTGTGTTACAAATAAAGAGAAGGTTATAGGAATGATACAATGATATTGTGTTACAAGTAAAGAGGATATTATAAGGATGATAAAATATTATGTTAGAAGAGAATGTTGTAAGAATGATACAATATGTTGTTACAAGTAAAGAGGATATTATAAGGATGATAAAATATTATGTTAGAAGAGAAGGTTATAGGAATAATACAATGATATGTTGTTACAAGTAAAGAGGATATTATAAGGATGATAAAATATTATGTTAGAATAGAATGTTGTAAGAATGATACAATGATATGTTGTTACAAGTAAAGAGGATATTATAAGGATGATAAAATATTATGTTAGAAGAGAAGGTTATAGGAATGATACAATGATATGTTGTTACAAGTAAAGAGGATATTATAAGGATGATAAAAAATTATGTTAGAATAGAATATTGTAAGAATGATACAATGATATTGTGTTACAAGTACAGAAAAGGTTATATATAAAGATACAATGTTAATATTTAGAAGTAAAGAGGAGGCTGTAAGAATGTGTCATAAATAAAGATAAGATAATAATGAAACTACAATGTTAATATTTAGGAATTCACAGAAGATTATAAAGATGATACAATGATACTGCATTACAAGTACAGTGAAGATTATATTGTAATAGAAGATACAGTGCTAATTTTCAGAAGAAAATGTTATAAAGATGAAACAATGATTTGGTGTTAGAGGTAAAAAGAAGGTTATAAGAATGATATAATGATAATGTGTCAACTAAAGAGAAGGTTATAAGGATAAGACTATGATAATGTGTCAACTAAAGAGAAGGTTATAATGATAATACTATGATAATGTGTCAACTAAAGAGAAGGTTATAAGGATAATACTATGATAATGTGTCACAAGTAAAGAGAAGGTTTATACCACAGCATAGTGTGTAGGGAAAGCAAGGGACCTTTGGTCCATTTTGGCTGTTTCATCTTCTTAGCCAAACTAAAACTATTAAATAAATAATTAAAGCTAGCCCTTATCGTTCATATCTTTCAAGCTTTCTTAAATTTACTGCTTGTGTAATAATGTGTTAGAACTGAAGACAAGGTTACAAGGAAGATGCAATAATAATGTGTTACAAGTAAAGAGAATGTTATTAGGATGATACAGTATTATTCTACAAATACTTAGAAATGGTTGTTAGGATACAATAATAACTTTGTGTAAGTAAAATCACTGGCATGGTAACAATAACGTTCTGTAAGGACAGAGAAAGTTGGGTTTGTAGAGTTAATACAATAATGTTAACATCTTAACCCTTAAATGGCAGCCATCATCAACTGATACTGCTGTCTGCAACATTCCTGTTGTTTAGTGATTAAAGAAACTATTAGATAGGTAGAACATTGTTCTTATCAGATGAGACCTTACTGAAATCAAAGTACTCATTTACTTAGTGGTATTACTGTATAACTCTAGTTTTCTTATACCACATAATGTAGAACTTGTTCATGAAACATGTTTCCAGCCCCCTGCTGATGTTAACCTGGTGTTTGTGCCTTATACATCGAGAATCTGTCACAATGTGTTTATTTCATTCTCTCACTATAAACTTATCTTTAAAATCAAAGATTTTTCTGATGTTTTGAGGCCAGTCTAAATGTTTGTTCTAATTAACTTAATTTTAGTGTTGGAATCAGGTAAAAAGAGAGATATCTTCATAAAACAATTACAGTAGAACTAACATTTCAATTAAAATTTGTTTTGATATGAAGACAAGAACTGAAGTGTACCCACGTATTGCTGTGATGAGTTACTGTATTGAAAAATGAAAATTACAGTGTTACGTTTCACGTTTTTGTACTACTATAATTGTGAAAGTTAGAAAATATCTGTTATTAGTTTGAACAAACCAAAATCCAAACTATTTTTCTCACAAACCTAAATCTGTGTAATCAGCCTGAGTGTGATGTCGTAAGTTTATAATTGTTTAACACTTTGAGTAGTCAACACTAAAGAGCCAAGATACATTAGTCCATTATGTATCAACCTCAAACACTGTAATTTGTATTCACTCCTCAAGTTATTTAATTTAATAAAAACATTTTGTTAGTCTCAATTCATAGCAAAGAGAGTTGAAAATAAAAACTAGAAGATAGAATGTGCCTTTTTAGGAAGACCGTGGTAGCAGGAAGACAGTATCAGCCTAAATGCCATTTCAAGCCAAAAATAAGCAAGTAAAACAAGACTTATTTTCTGGAATTGTGCTGCAGAC
The DNA here is from genome assembly GCF_004210375.1 of Tachypleus tridentatus. Classification (NCBI taxonomy): domain Eukaryota; kingdom Metazoa; phylum Arthropoda; class Merostomata; order Xiphosura; family Limulidae; genus Tachypleus; species Tachypleus tridentatus. The sequence continues at coordinate 154,655,522 of NC_134833.1, read as the reverse complement.
AGGTATGCACCACACTGTATCTTTCACCTGTAGTTACAGTAGGTGTATTTTATAAAATGTTAGTAATTTTCGACAACAGTTGTAATCATTCATCTGATGTAGAATAAAAACATTTCCAATAGAAAGCAGTTCATTTGGCTAACAACAGATAACATTTTGTTTTTAAATATGTACTGATCATAAATTTGTGGAAAACTTTCACCTTATGATTGGACATTCTGCACATTAAACTCTTGCTTGAAGACCCCAAATCTTAAGGTATGTGGGGTCCTTGGAGCTCACATTAAACTCTTGCTTGAAGACCCCAAATCTTAAGGTATGTGGGGTCCTTGGAGCTCATTTTTGAAAAACTACTCAAATTGTTTAAAGTGTGTTGTAAATTTGTAGAATATGTAATTACAGTTAACATTGACTAAATATTTGAAGTAATTTGTTACAGAACTATAAGTGTTGCTTACGATTCACTATATTTTATTAATGGTTGTTTTCAAACAAAATGTATTCATGTCTGTCTTGCATCAGTTTTGTTTTCTGGAAGTGATTTCTTTATAATCTGTGGAAACAGTAATAGTTGTATTTCTAATGACAAAGCATGTAATACAAATTATTATATTTTTAATGGTAACCATTACATTTATAAAAAAGATTTTATTTTTGGTATCATGCACTTGTGTGAACCTTTTAACTTGACCATGAAATAACAATGAGATGAGGAATTTAAATAGATGGTTTATTGCAGTGATGGTGTAAATGGGGATTGGGAGGGAAAATTATCCCCAGATCTTGTGCAGAGGGGCACCATCTGGGGCTGGTCTCTGATATTTTAACTGTTAGGGCCACCAGAAAAGGGCATTGCCCATGGTTAAGTGAATCCTCATATCACCACTGACTCATTGACTGGTACTTTGATATTTTGGAAACCAGATAATCATTTTAAAACTCAATACAACTGAAAGTATATCTTGTTTTTAAGTTGAATGCTACAACATGCTGAGAGTTATGCATCTATGCCTGTATGTAGTTTTACAAGTATAACATACAGAGGCAATTTAAAACTCGGGAATAGAATACAATAACATCTCCACAAGACTTACTGAGCAATATTTTGAACAAATGTTTTTATTAAGGCAGAACATTTGCTTCCCTAATAATGTTTCATCATAAGGTGATATTATAGTGTTTATTTATTCTTTGTATGTGTGCACAACTCTTTTGGATATATTTCCAACTTACTATCATAATAATTCTTCCTACAGTTTTGTTTGACATGTGAATATAAAAACGTATTAGTTTGTAAGTCACAAGTAAGGCCAATGAATGTAGTTTTATTTATGGTTGAAGGTTAGTGAGTACCTTTAGTGCATAGTGAGGCTCTGTTACTATAGAATTCTGTACAAATGAACTCTAACATAATTCTAGTTGAACTAATAACATTTAATTTTATAGCTTCTAATACACGCTAATTCAGACCTGACATTACTTTTTAAAGAACATTTTTCACATAGGCCTGCGTAGCTTTAATTTGTTTTACATAAACTTTTCTCTTCACAGAGCATGATGCATAAGATTTGGTGTGTTATTACATAATTAACACAGTACCCTAATTTAGGCTGTGTGGTACATTTTGCTAATGTAACACAGCTGTAAAAAACGAAATGTTTATCAGATGTTAATAGATACGTTATGCTATAAACTATGAAACAGACCTGCAATAATTACTTATGCATTTAAATATGAATGATTGAAATAAAACGAATGAAACAATATACTAGTCATAAAAATACTGTGAATGTTTAAAAATCTTAAACCAGTAGTAGCAAATAATGTAAAAAGTGTGCAATTTAAAACCTGAACTCTTACAGTATTGGTTTCGGTCCTCCAATACTCATTCCAGAATGCTATGTGAAAAGAACTTAATTCAGTAGTTTTCAGTGTTGTCTTATGTTAGTTTACTAATAAATCTTTATTGGTCAGTTATGTATCCATGATGTATTACATTATTGAGTGTAGTGTGTAAATACAGTGTTAAATATATCACTCATGTTTCACCTGTAGTACAGAGAACATTATCTGAATGTTAGACAATACAGCTTGAGCATATAGCTGTACATGTCATATTTTGCTCAGTAAGTAAACACTATTTTTGTCGGTTCATATTTCGAGTAACTGTTATAACCTGTATAAATAGCAGTATGAACTTTTGATGTGTGTTATTGGTTGGAAAGTTTTAAAGTTACTATGGTTAGCCCTTACATAACTGTGTAAACACATTGTATATCTAATAATAGTCCATTAACAGAATAAAAACAGCTTAAAGTTAACAATGTACCTTCAACATTCTGAGGAATAAGACTCCATTGTATATATAGTGTTGTGGGTAATGAAAACTTTGGACACCAGGTGATATGCTTAGTTGAAATATATTAAACCCTTAAAATGAGGCAGCTACTTGCATCTTGCTCATTACTTGTATGTTCACCAAGTCAGACTGTGTATTTTAATCACTGAAAGCACGACCAGTCTTCTAAACAAATTAATAATATATATCTGTACTTGTCAATAAAAATAAATGTTTACTACTACTAGTGAATTGTTTTCTTTAAAGTACACATCTATGAAATATATAGTAAAATGTCCAGATGTTACATTCTTTGTGGTTTCTGATGACATTAAAAACTTTTCTTAATGTTATTCTTCAAAATACTTTTGATTTCATGATTTCTCACCTGACATATTTTTTAGCTCTGGTTAGTTTTGCTGAACTGTGATTTTTTCCTTTCTTATCATATAAACACATTTAAATCCAGCTAATATAAGAATCTCCAGTGTTGTTGCAACATCATGAGTAACCTCTTTGACCTTGATAAGAAAATGTCCAATTTATGAATTACACGTACAACTCCCCACTACTGTACAGATCCTGAACCACAAGCTGTTACACTTAAAGGCTTAACAACACAAGACTTCCTAAACTACTTGGAGTGCATCTTGGGTTCACTTTACAAGGTTTAAACCTGTTTACCTACTATTGTGAAATTTCCAAAGCAAGCAACTGAATGCCCAATGACTTTACCACATAACACAGAGTTAACTTACAATTACCGTGAGAACTTTATTAAGCTAATTCCTGGTGGAATACACAAGCTTGACTGGATTAAAAGAGAGAACCTTTCCACCAACAAACACTAACTGGAAGCTAAAACCTAGATTATTAAAGTTGTAATTGTAATATTCAAAACAGCAAAAACACAGAATTCACAGATAAATTAAGACACATTTAAACAGTATTGACTCTGACTAGGTTAGACTGCTCGATCAGTTTATTGTATACATTGTTCATTCTAGAGTTTATTTTAAATTTCCACCCTATCACAAGACTTAAGGTACACAAGTCTTTTCCTAACTGCACACGTCCACAATTAATATTTAAGCTACACCTAAATGAGAAAATAAATTTCTTAAACACGGTCCAGCTAAATAAACTTGGTTCATATTTTGAAAAGGATAATCTCTACATTTGAAAGAAAATGAAAGAGTAAGGAAGAGACCTAACATATAAGTAACAATGGAAGAAAGAACAAATACATGCATAAATACATACTTTATTAACGAGATTCAGTAGTCATTCCCACAATTGTTCTTACATTTGGAATATTTAATAGCAGATGTTTTGTTCGTATGAGTCAAATCACTGATGAACATTAAGAGGTTTATGTTTCAGTCAAGAGTTAACACTTTCTGCAATATGGAATCTACTGCATGAAGCTGTTGTTTTATTATTTCTGTGAGACCAAGCATGCTATATGGTTGTTTTCAGATTAGTGGTAGTTATGGGATATATTCAGTTACTCAGTTGATTTTCAGTGAATGTAAGTTTATCCATTAGTTGTGGTACCATCAGCTAGCATGTTTATGAACTTAGGCCCACAACTGTATAGAAATGACAGCAACTTGTAACAAATGCCAAGGAAGAAATAATTGATATGTTATTGTTACATGTATTGAATCTTGCATTATTTGTCATATAATTTAAATAACCTGTCAACAATAAAGCATGTTACAATAAGGAACAAATAATTGATATGTTATTGTTACATGTATTGAATCTTGCATTATATTTGTCATATAATTTAAATAACCTGTCAACAATAAAACATGTTACAATAAGGAACAAATAATTGATATGTTATTGTTACATGTATTGAATCTTGCATTATATTTGTCATATAATTTAAATAACCTGTCAACAATAAAACATGTTACAATAAGGAACAAATAATTGATATGTTATTGTTACATGTATTGAATCTTGCATTATTTGTCATATAATTTAAATAACCTGTCAACAATAAAGCATGTTACAATAAGGAACAAATAATTGATATGTTATTGTTACATGTATTGAATCTTGCATTATATTTGTCATATAATTTAAATAACCTGTCAACAATAAAGCATGTTACAATAAGGAACAAATAATTGATATGTTATTGTTACATGTATTGAATCTTGCATTATATTTGTCATATAATTTAAATAACCTGTCAACAATAAAGCATGTTACAATAAGGAACAAATAATTGATATGTTATTGTTACATGTATTGAATCTTGCATTATATTTGTCATATAATTTAAATAACCTGTCAACAATAAAGCATGTTACAATAAGGAACAAATAATTGATATGTTATTGTTACATGTATTGAATCTTGCATTATATTTGTCATATAATTTAAATAACCTGTCAACAATAAAGCATGTTACAATAAGGAACAAATAATTGATATGTTATTGTTACATGTATTGAATCTTGCATTATATTTGTCATATAATTTAAATAACCTGTCAACAATAAAGCATGTTACAATAAGGAACAAATAATTGATATGTTATTGTTACATGTATTGAATCTTGCATTATATTTGTCATATAATTTAAATAACCTGTCAACAATAAAGCATGTTACAATAAGGAACAAATAATTGATATGTTATTGTTACATGTATTGAATCTTGCATTATATTTGTCATATAATTTAAATAACCTGTCAACAATAAAGCATGTTACAACATATAAATGTATTTCTAAGATTTATACACATCATTAAGTATGCTTGAAGTAAGACTAGAAAGGTTTCCTTGACATCAAATGAAACTGAAGTTTAATGGCCAAGATCTGAATGGCTTATTTTGTAATTACTACACAGTTCTACCCTCACTATGGTCCTGTTTGGGTTCCATTCAAGTGGACAAAGCACTTGACTGTGAAGGTGTGTTATATGACTAGACGGAGATGGTATTTTACACATGATATATTGAACTGTGATGTCTGGTTTCACACCACTTGTATATTACACTGACAATGTCACATACTTGACAGTCAAGATGGCTCCATGTCAGTAGTTTAACCAAAATTTGAAACTGGTATATGAAGCTCTGGACTAGGAATATTGGGACACAATCCATGTTTTCCCACTTTAGGTTTTGGAAGATCACAAGGACAACTCTGAAGAGGTAGGGAATAAAAGTACTCATGTTCCAGTGCCTGTTAAATACATGAATATACATCACTTGGAACAAAAACAGAGTCGGTTAGATAAGAACATTTAGAGCAGCGGTAATAAAGGTAAATATTTTATATTTATTCATTACAAGTATTACACCTACTATGTTAATAAACAAGAGTGCTTTATACAGTTAAAATCCACATATGTGTGAAAACAAAAATGTAGTACACCATGAAACAGCTGTATTTTACAAAACTATCACCACAGTTCTGTTACCACTAAAGCAAACAAACATAACAGTGTAATAGGTTTTTCACAAACTTAAAATATATTCACCCAATTCATAATTCAGAAAGGCACTAACACTTTCTACCTAGTCATCACTCAATATATCACTATAGAACAAGTGGCAAAGACAAAGTAAGGGTTAGACAGGCCTGGGGCTAAATTTTTCTACAAGGCCTATTATGTTTGCAGCTAAAAACTAAAGTAAAATAAACAACTGACTCTCATAATGAACTGCCTTATTCTGCCTCCAACCACATTAAAATTACTGATTACAGCAACGTTACTCAGCCTTAAGAATCACAGACAATAACTCTGGTTTTTCATAACCTTAAACTTTTTACACTAAATGAACTAGTTTGCAGGATCCAAGTTTTGAACATGTCATTTTGTGGCAAGACTGTAAGGTTTCATAAAATAACTTAGCAAGAAGTATTATACTGAAGGCTAGTTTCATGGAAACTAAAGATAAGACTGATGCATATATGAATTTTAATTATCCAGAGAGGGTTTGAATTATGTGTCCAAAACACTTTAATAACCGAGGGTCATTCCATGTCAAATCATCCAGATTTTGGGAAATTTTCCAGGTGACCCCCTCAAGTAAACAATATATGGTCAAAGGATGCTTTAAAAAATTTATAACTCAAAAGGTAGGTTGAACACCATCCTGATTGTTTTTGTAAATCATATTCAGAGATGTAAGAATATATGGTAAAACCTGAAAAGGCTGAATAACTGGTGACATGGTCAAACTGTGGCCTGAAGTAGGGCTATTTTTAGCTAAATCATAAAAATTTGCATGCAGCTAGATTTGTTTGCAGGAGATCTAACAGATTTTTAATTACAACAATTGCTGATTTATCAACTGATATGTTATAGGAAATTAGAAAAAAAAATCAGCTTTGTGTCATATTAAGTCTTAGAGCTATGGCTTATTAAATAAACCAATGTTTTTTATGATTTTGGGTTGTCAGGTGATTTTACAGCCTCACTATACAAATCCTAAGAGAGATAAACTTGGTTTGAGACCATTTTGGAATTCTGTGAGATTCATTCAGTCAGTGTAGCAAATTTCAGCCTTCTACCACCATTACTCTTGCAGCTTTAAGCAGCCAAAGTTGTCTGAAAATGAATTTGCCAAAAATAACATAAAATTAACTAAATTTTACAGGGCTGTAAACCAGAAACTATTAGAGATATTGATCTAATATTTGGTAGTTTTTCATTATATGGGTAGATGAGCACATGTGAATTTTTTCAAGGCATTCTGTGGGGGTCACCTGCAGCCCCTTGGATGATTTGACATGGAGTGACCCTGGAGCACTATGACATATAGAACACTATAATTATGTTTCATTATTCAATGGTATACCTGAAAATGAAATCAATAACATATGGGCTTAATATATTCTTTCATTTGTTACACCCTCTGTGCTCAGGCTATATTTTTTTATGTTTACCTTTGATGAAAAAACTGTGATATTGTCATTAAACATAATAAACTGGCACAATTGCATAAACTAATTCAGTTTACTATATGCTGAATTAAAAATGGATATAATACCTTTGCCACTTTCTCATGAATGACTTCTGCAGTAACATTAATAAATTACTTTGCTCTATTGCCATTACTGCAATTTGAAATCAGATGTACTCCATATTATGTGTACACTTTAACAAGAGTTTTGAATACCAATAGCAACTGTTCATCTATAGCTAGCAAGTAAGTTGCTTTAATAAGCTCCTGTATGTCTCAGCTTTGGCATGAAGAGTTATAATTATTAGAGACTGAAGAGTGGTGCTAGTATTAAGAAGAGTTAAGGCAACCTTTCAAAGTTTTAAAAAAAGAAGTGTATAAATTCTGCATAACCTACACTGTAAAAAAAAATCAAAGTTAGAATTAATAAAATAAATGTGCAGGAGAAGCTGCTAATGGTATAATTGTTTGGACTATTATTCTTGTCTCTTTATTACATATTATTTTCATAAATTTAAACAAATGAATTCTTCAGTTATCGCTAGATGTAATATCCCTTGTTTTTCTTCTTTTTTGTATGTGTCACAAACAACAACCTTATGATCCTAGGGTCAGTAGTTTGGACCCTGGTAATTCCACAAAAGCTGTCTGGTTTGTGACACATACAAACAGAAAGTCTGATGTTACACCTAACAGTGGCTGGAGAATTCACTGATCGAAACATTGTCAGATATCAGAACATAATAATATGTTACACCTAACAGTGGCTGGAGAATTCACTGATCAAACATTGTCAGATATCAGAACATAATAATATGTTACACCTAACAGTGGCTGGAGAATTCACTGATCGAAACATTGTCAGATATCAGAACATAATAATATGTTACACCTAACAGTGGCTGGAGAATTCACTGATCGAAACATTGTCAGATATCAGAACATAATAATATGTTACACCTAACAGTGGCTGGAGAATTCACTGATCGAAACATTGTCAGATATCAGAACATAATAATATGTTACACCTAACAGTGGCTGGAGAATTCACTGATCAAACATTGTCAGATATCAGAACATAATAATATGTTACACCTAACAGTGGCTGGAGAATTCACTGATCGAAACATTGTCAGATATCAGAACATAATAATATGTTACACCTAACAGTGGCTGGAGAATTCACTGATCGAAACATTGTCAGATATCAGAACATAATAATATGTTACACCTAACAGTGGCTGGAGAATTCACTGATCGAAACATTGTCAGATATCAGAACATAATAATATGTTACACCTAACAGTGGCTGGAGAATTCACTGATCGAAACATTGTCAGATATCAGAACATAATAATATGTTACACCTAACAGTGGCTGGAGAATTCACTGATCGAAACATTGTCAGATATCAGAACATAATAATATGTTACACCTAACAGTGGCTGGAGAATTCACTGATCGAAACATTGTCAGATATCAGAACATAATAATATGTTACACCTAACAGTGGCTGGAGAATTCACTGATCGAAACATTGTCAGATATCAGAACATAATAATATGTTACACCTAACAGTGGCTGGAGAATTCACTGATCGAAACATTGTCAGATATCAGAACATAATAATATGTTACACCTAACAGTGGCTGGAGAATTCACTGATCGAAACATTGTCAGATATCAGAACATAATAATATGTTACACCTAACAGTGGCTGGAGAATTCACTGATCGAAACATTGTCAGATATCAGAACATAATAATATGTTACACCTAACAGTGGCTGGAGAATTCACTGATCGAAACATTGTCAGATATCAGAACATAATAATATGTTACACCTAACAGTGGCTGGAGAATTCACTGATCGAAACATTGTCAGATATCAGAACATAATAATATGTTACACCTAACAGTGGCTGGAGAATTCACTGATCGAAACATTGTCAGATATCAGAACATAATAATATGTTACACCTAACAGTGGCTGGAGAATTCACTGATCGAAACATTGTCAGATATCAGAACATAATAATATGTTACACCTAACAGTGGCTGGAGAATTCACTGATCGAAACATTGTCAGATATCAGAACATAATAATATGTTACACCTAACAGTGGCTGGAGAATTCACTGATCGAAACATTGTCAGATATCAGAACATAATAATATGTTACACCTAACAGTGGCTGGAGAATTCACTGATCGAAACATTGTCAGATATCAGAACATAATAATATGTTACACCTAACAGTGGCTGGAGAATTCACTGATCGAAACATTGTCAGATATCAGAACATAATAATATGTTACACCTAACAGTGGCTGGAGAATTCACTGATCGAAACATTGTCAGATATCAGAACATAATAATATGTTACACCTAACAGTGGCTGGAGAATTCACTGATTGAAACATTGTCAGATATCAGAACATAATAATATGTTACACCTAACAGTGGCTGGAGAATTCACTGATCGAAACATTGTCAGATATCAGAACATAATAATATGTTACACCTAACAGTGGCTGGAGAATTCACTGATCGAAACATTGTCAGATATCAGAACATAATAATATGTTACACCTAACAGTGGCTGGAGAATTCACTGATCGAAACATTGTCAGATATCAGAACATAATAATATGTTACACCTAACAGTGGCTGGAGAATTCACTGATCGAAACATTGTCAGATATCAGAACATAATAATATGTTACACCTAACAGTGGCTGGAGAATTCACTGATCGAAACATTGTCAGATATCAGAACATAATAATATGTTACACCTAACAGTGGCTGGAGAATTCACTGATCGAAACATTGTCAGATATCAGAACATAATAATATGTTACACCTAACAGTGGCTGGAGAATTCACTGATCGAAACATTGTCAGATATCAGAACATAATAATATGTTACACCTAACAGTGGCTGGAGAATTCACTGATCGAAACATTGTCAGATATCAGAACATAATAATATGTTACACCTAACAGTGGCTGGAGAATTCACTGATCGAAACATTGTCAGATATCAGAACATAATAATATGTTACACCTAACAGTGGCTGGAGAATTCACTGATCGAAACATTGTCAGATATCAGAACATAATAATATGTTACACCTAACAGTGGCTGGAGAATTCACTGATCGAAACATTGTCAGATATCAGAACATAATAATATGTTACACCTAACAGTGGCTGGAGAATTCACTGATCAAACATTGTCAGATATCAGAACATAATAATATGTTACACCTAACAGTGGCTGGAGAATTCACTGATCGAAACATTGTCAGATATCAGAACATAATAATATGTTACACCTAACAGTGGCTGGAGAATTCACTGATCGAAACATTGTCAGATATCAGAACATAATAATATGTTACACCTAACAGTGGCTGGAGAATTCACTGATCGAAACATTGTCAGATATCAGAACATAATAATATGTTACACCTAACAGTGGCTGGAGAATTCACTGATCGAAACATTGTCAGATATCAGAACATAATAATATGTTACACCTAACAGTGGCTGGAGAATTCACTGATCGAAACATTGTCAGATATCAGAACATAATAATCCTACCACAACTCACTGTTCATCTCAATCATTCCATAAAACTGTAGAATCTGTATAAAAAATCATCCTAGCAACTTCTAACAGAAATTTATTAAAAATAAAATAAGAACAATCACCAAACAGATAATACTGTACATAAAAACATTTAATTGAGGTTAAGTTAGTACTTAGAAATAAAGGCAACAAAATTAGTTCTCTTAATTACCAAATAACCAAACCTAAAGTTCTAAAGTAACTTGAAATTGGTTAAAAGTACATATCATTAAGTTAGGCCTTGGGCAATAACTTATATGTGCATACAAAATCAATGACAACTTTAATGTAAGCTAAGCCTAATTCAATTGTTGAATGTGTCTTAATACACTAATAACTCTTTTGGGGTCAACCATTTTCCCTTCATTCTGCATAGATGCTTGCAACCTCCATAGAAACACATGCTTACACTGGCAATGCTTTAGTATAGTGACTATAAAGTAGGGGTAATTGCTGATACAGATGTCATTGTCAATTTGAGAAGTGAGTACAAAATGAACATATATGTTTACCTAAAACATTGTGTTTTGTAATTCAAATGGCAAGTAACAGTATATTTCTTTGTGAATTCAGTGCCATATGTATGTGTGCGAGTCTTTATATATGTAAATACACTTACCTACCTTTTGCTCACTGCACCCTTTCACTTTTTTTTTTTTTTAAGTCTTTTGTTGGATTTAATACAAATTTCACCAAATGTTTGTTGTTATAATGTTTCTTCCTAAGGGTGCCTTTGAAGAAAGAAATTCAGTTTGTCTACCAAGGTTCTGTTTGCTAAATGTTGACAATAGAACTGAGTTTCATTGGCTAAACTGAGATACGTTTACAAGTGAAAGTGAATTCAGAACCGAACTATTGCTATCTTTGATCAATATAACAGCTCTTCTGTGATGACATGCAGTTTAGGACACATTCAAATTTGTTAAATCTCTTCTCGCCATTCTAAATTTGCTAATAACTAACTAAATTTGTAGTTTTAAACATTGACACATTGTCATAGTTTCTCAGTTACAAATATTGAATGTCTATATAATACTATAATGTAGTTTTTAAATATAGCATTGCATGTTTAACGACTATTCTAAGCCAATTAAAATTAAAGTATTAGAGTTGTAGCAGCTAACGTGAGTCACTGTAGCTCTATTACATACACGAGAATACCGACAACACCTTAGTATGTTAAAATATGTATAACAATACAACAATAACAAATGTATCTCTATTAAATGTACAAGAATAGTGATAATACACTCAAATATCAAGACAATAAGTAACAAACACTATAGCTGCGTTACATAGCCAAGAATACTGAAAACACATTAAGACACACAGACCATTTTAACAGTGAACTTTAAACTTGCAACATAAAGACAAGTACTAACTTATCAACTTACTTCAGCAGCCTGAATTCTTTTATCAGAATCATACACCAAGAATTTACTCAGAAAGTCCCGAGCGATATTAGACACATCAGGAACCAGTTGTTCTAATGGTATTGCAGAATACTCTGGGAAGGAAATCTTCTTGTAATCTGGCAACTCTGTAACACCCTGGACAGACAGTGAGGAATGGACAACTTTGTCATATTTCAATCACACCTTAACATGTGGTAGATAAACTATTCTATAAACTGACAGATGTTTATGATTAAATATTTTTATGCTGGTTTTAGGAAATGTCTGACAATTTAAATACATTTATAAAACTATAAAAGGTCAAATTATTTTTCACAAAACCTTTTCAAATAGCACATAATTATAAGGGTTAGATTCAATGTGATGTACAAACCATCTCATACATAAGTAGTGTAACTTTCACTTAAGTGTATCATCTCATAATAAATGTTGAGAAAAACAAACAATCTGTGCAGTCATAAAATGTTTATTTCTCTTAAAAAGCATTTCTAAATACCTTTTTGCAAATATGTATTTAATTATATGCATCAAGAACACAAATGCACACTTAGTTACTGTTTAAACTAAAGAGGTTTTTTAGTGATTTATTTATGAGTTACATCATCAAATAAATTAATTGTTGCTTAAATAAATATCAGATAATAATAAAACAAAAAACCTTTACTTACAGGCCAACTTTGTTCATCAGGTGTTCCCAATGCTCGGAGGACAAGTGACAGTTGTTCAATATCATTATCACCCTGGAGAGACAATATAAATCATTCTAGCCTAAATCAATATATTAATTTCCTTAGAATATCTTGTACACAAAGTACTCTAAAATAATGTCTTACTGTGCAAGACACTATCAAAGTGCCATTAACAGCAGATTACAGTGGATGTGTGATTCAAATTTCGGCATCTGAATCATCTGACCTGTTAAACAGCTAAAGAACAATTTTATTAAAAGATATGGCTGATTAACACAAGATTTAGTATGAAACATCTCTTGCAAGTTCCAGAAAATTGCTAGTAGGTAGTTTTTATCACAGCAGTCAGTGAAAGATTAACTTTCATGCTAAATGACATCTTCATGGACATGCTTATCACAGTGGCCAATGAACTGTCTACCAATCTCACTGAGTGACATTTTCACACCATCTTTCAGAAGGTTCTTATCACAGTGACCTTTGGATGTTTAACTTTCTTGCTGAATGGCATATCCTCACCATCTTTCAGTTGATTCTTATCACAATGGCCTTTGGATGTTTAACATTCTTACTGAATGGCATATCCTCACCATCTTTCAGTTGATTCTTATCACAGTAGCTGATGGATGTTTAACTTTCTTGCTGAATGGCATATCCTCACCATCTTTCAGTTGATTCTTATCACAGTGGCCTTTGGATGTTTAACATTCTTACTGAATGGCATATCCTCACCATCTTTCAGTTGATTCTTATCACAGTAGCTGATGGATGTTTAACTTTCTTGCTGAATGGCATATCCTCACCATCTTTCAGTTGATTCTTATCACAGTGGCTGTTGGATGTTTAACTTTCTTGCTGAATGGCATATCCTCACCATCTTTCAGTTGATTCTTATCACAGTGGCTGTTGGATGTTTAACTTTCTTGCTGAATGGCATCTCCTCATCATCTTTCAGTTGATTCTTATCACAGTAGCTGATGGATGTTTAACTTTCTTGCTGAATGGCATATCCTCACCATCTTTCAGTTGATTCTTATCACAGTGGCCTTTGGATGTTTAACATTCTTGCTGAATGGCATATCCTCACCATCTTTCAGTTGATTCTTATCACAGTAGCTGTTGGATGTTTAACTTTCTTGCTGAATGGCATATCCTCACCATCTTTCAGTTGATTCTTATCACAGTGGCTGTTGGATGTTTAACTTTCTTGCTGAATGGCATCTCCTCACCATCTTTCAGTTGATTCTTATCACAGTGGCTGTTGGATATTTAACTTTCTTGCTGAATGGCATCTCCTCATCATCTTTCAGTTGATTCTTACCACAGTGGCTGTTGGATGTTTAACTTTGTTGCTGAATGGCATCTCCTCACCATATTTCAGTTGATTCTTATTACAGTGTCTGTTGAATGCTTAACTTTCTTGCTGAATATATTTAGTTTTCTTTCCCAGTTAATATGGCTAGGATTGTTAACAATACTTCTAATTTGCATGCAAGTTTTTTTTGTTTTTTGTTTTTAAATATATCATCAAAGAAGCAATTTCTCTTCTGCAAAGTAAGGAACTTGTATTATTCCAACATCAATGAATTGTAAAGAACCAACAATATTATCTTTACTTACACAAGTATATGAAAAATAAGTATGTTTAACTTTGAAGTCAGAAATCACTGACTGAATTCCTAAGATGAAATAAAAAATGATAAATCAACAAATAAAAACTGCAGAAACCTTGCTTCACTCATTAAAACTCAATTAATAGAGTAACGAAATTTTAGCGATAAAATCTTGCAAGTACTACTCTTAATAAACTTGATTCAGTTAGCATGGGAACATAGTAATTCACAGAATAATGTAGTAAAGGAGAAAAAGATATGATAACAACCAACACCAACATTAAGAACCTACTGCATGCAACAATGAACATTCTAGCCAATTAACCTTTGTATGAAATCCTAGTAAAACAAAAACTTCTGGGTAGAAATTTGATTTCTTGGGAAACAGTTCATGTATGGCAAACTTCTGAATAAAAATTCAACATTGAAATTCAGAAACACCATGATTAAATAAGAAGTGGTATTTCTATAGAAGGAACTGAAGAAGAAAATCAAAACAGCTAATAGCTACCTTAAATGTCATACAAGTGTGGCTCTGTTTAATTTAACACCATACAGTCAAACAAGAACAAATCTAACTAAATGGCATCGCCAAAGCATATTTTCTATAACTGTCTTTCATAATTTCTGCATAAGGTTATAAAGACCTATCTACACATGAAGGTAAAGCACCCACTTCAACTCTTCAATTAATCTTATCTTACAGAAAAGTCATTCTTATAACTCCATCACAGCCCCAAAGTTTGGTTGGTTGGTTTGGTGTTTTATGGCAGAAAGCATCTAGACTTTTTGCTGCAAACATCCAGTAAAAAGTTTAAATTAAGTAAAATTCATAAAAGTTAAGGGAACGGAACACAAAAATAGCATTAAAACCAATGTTTACATCTAGTCTACAGCAGTAAGAGAAAAAATACAGTAACACAAGTTGTAAAGAACTTTCTGTAGCATAATTGTAATTATCATAACTAACCAGGAAGACTAGCAGGTAAGTACAAAAACCACTGTCAGTCACCAAGTTTGCCATTCCAACACTGGTTCAGAGTTATTTAACATTATGGCCATTTTAAAAAAATAAAGTAATAAAAGTTTTAAAAGACTTGTAGCAAAATTTTAATTATAACTCACCAGGAAGACTAAATGGTAAGTTCAAATAGCAGCGTTAGTCACCTGAAGTTGGCCTTTCCAGTCGTGGTTTCGAGTTATTTAATGCTACAGCCACTTTCTAATTTCAAATTGAACTACATGAATTTTGATTCTTAAAAGAGAATTACATTAAAAAAAGGTCTAATGTAAAAATTAAAAAAACTTAAATAGCATTAAAAAGATTAATGGCCTTTAAAAAACTAAAATCATTTCCAAGGTGAACAGTGTCACCATCACCATTAACACTGTCTAATGTTATGGATAAACCTTGGGATAAAACATGTTTAAAATGGTGCCATTGTTGACAGTCATGGCAACAGCAAGACAGTAAAATATGGCTTATTGTAACCTGAGTGTTACACAGACAACACATTGGTGTATCAGTCCCAGATAAAGGAACACAATGAGTTAAAAAACTGTGGCCAATGCATGGTCTAGTTAGAAAAACAGAGCCAAGCCTTGAATACAGAACCATAGTCCATGAATGGAACAGGCACAGCAGTGATATTGCCAGAGCAGATAACATTTAGCTACTGTGTCAGCGACCTCATTCCCGCAAATACCAACGTGGCCCGGTATCCACAAAAACTGGATAGAAGTAGATGTTAAAGAGAAATGGGCCAGTCAGTTTGGAATATTGGCGAGAACATGGTGTGAACTAATGTGAAGCGATTCCAGACCAGTAGAGAACTAAGCGAGTCATTATAAATAGTGCAGTTTGAGTACTGCTTAGTGTCTGTGTGATCCAGGGCAAGAGAAATGGCATCCAGTTCAGCAGTGAACACAGAAAGCTGTAGAGGGGATTCCGCTTGCAACCCCCGAACCAAAACAAACCATGGCAGAGCCCACACAGTCACCTGATTTTGAACCATCTGAATAAATAGGAATGGAAGGATGGTTTGAAAGATGTTCAGCAAATAACAGATAGTATTTCTAATTGGGAAGATTTGCTTTCCTTAGATGACTTAAAGATAGGTCACATTTGGGAACTGTAAGAAGCCATGGAGGGATGGGCTGACCAGTGGATACAGCAATGTTATCCGAGGATAGACCCAATTCAACCAACTGCACATGAATACAAAAGCCAAAAGGAGAAATGGCAGATCGTCTGTTCTGAAAAAGTATGGTCCACCATGGAAGGAAAACACAATCCAAAGTGGGATGCTTTGGTAAGAAATGAAGTTTCAAAACATATTGTATAGACAGTTGCAAACAGCAGAGGTGTAAAGAAGGTTCATGAGGCTCTGTGTATAAGCTATGAACTGGAGAAGTGCGGAAAGCTCCGGTGCAGAGGCAAAGTCATTGATGATGAATGGGGTCCAGCTTCTTTAAGGCCTAGGTCCTGGAACGGCCATAGACCAGTGATTCATAGTTGAGTTTTGTCTGAATAAGAGTGCAACATAGCTTTAGCACAGAACATTGATCTGTTCCCCAAATGGTGGAAGAGAGGACACAGAGGATGTTCAGTGCTCTTCCTGGCCATCAGAGAGTAACACCAAGAGGAGGACAGAATTATATTGCCCACTGACCTTTCAAATCTTGTCCCAAATGACTTTGGAACTGATGGTAAAAGATATGACAGTTGCAAACTTAATCCAAGATTCCTTCTGGCTTTGACGTCTTACCTACAAAGTATATGAAAGATTGGTTGGTTGGTTGATTTAGTGTTTTATGGCACAAAACAGTTAGGCTATCTGTGCCAAACGTCCAGTAAAAAGGGAAAAATAAAGTCAATGTAGTAAAATTCATAAAAGGAAATGAAGGTGAAACAAAACAGCATTGAAAAACAGAAAAACTATAAAACCAATGTTGACACCTAGCTACAATGTTAAGAGAGAAAGCAGAGTAAGAGAAGTTGTAAAGTACTTTCTGTAACATAATGGTAATGATCATAACCCGCCAGGAAGACTAACAGGCAAGTCACCTGAAGTTGGTCTTTCCAGTCCTGGATCTGGGTTGTGTGTCATTATGGCCAGTACCAAAAGGTAAAGTAATAAAAATGTTAAAAGACATGCAGCAAAATTGTAATAACAACTCGCCAGGACAACTAATGGGTAGTTCAAATGGATAGTTCAAACAGCAGCGTTAGTCACCTGAAGTTGGCCTTTCCAGTCCTGGTGTCGAGTGATTTAATGTTTTGGCCATTTTCCAATTTGAGATTGAACTAGAGAGAATGAGACTCTTAAAAGGGAACCACAATTAAAAAGGTGTAATGAATAAATATCAAACACTTAAATGACTTTGAAAAGATTAATGGCCATTATAAAACTAAATACTTTATCAAGGTGGATAGTGTCACCATCACCAATAACACTGTCTAATGTTGTGGACAAACCTTGGTACAAAACATGTTTAAAATAGTGCCGTTGTTGAGAGTCATAATGATGGCAAGAAAGTAAAATGTGGCTTACAGTGATTTGACTGTTACACAGACTACACACTGGTGCATCAGTTCCATATAATAGAAAACGATGAGTTAAAAAACTGTGACCAATGCACAGTCTAGTTAGAACAACTTCCTCCTTCCTAACTTTACGGAAGCTAGACGGCCAAAGTCCAATATAGGGTTTTATTTGGAAAATAAAAGTTGACTGCCAGCTAGCATGGAGCTGAGCCTTGAATACAGGACCATAGTCCATGTATGGAATAGGCACAGTGGTGATAGTGCCAGAACAGAGATTTAGCTGCCGTGTCTGCAAGCTCATTCCCGCGAACACCAATGTGGCTTGGTATGCAGAAAAACTAGATAAAAGTAGATGTTAATGAAAAATGGGTCAGTCGGTCTTGAATATCAGCGAGAACAGGGTGTGAGCCAACGTGAAGCAATTCCAGGGCCAGTACAGAACTAAGCAAGTCAGTTGCTTTTAAATAGTGCAGTTGGAGTACTGATTAGATTCAATATGATCTAGGGCAAGAGAAATGGCGTACAGTTCAGCAGTGAATACGGAAGCTGTAGAAGGGATTCTGCGTGCAACCACCGAACTGCAACAAACCATGGCAGAGCCCACAGAGTCACCTGATTTAGAATTATCCGTATAAATTGGAATGGAAAGATTGTTCGAAAGATGTTCAGTAAATGAAAGACGATACTTCCAATCTGGAGTATCTGCCTTTCTCAGATGTCTTAAAGAAAGGTTACATTTGGGGACTGCAATAAGTCGTGTTGGGATGGGCTGACCAGTGGATTCTACAATGTTATCCAAGGACAGACCCAATTCATCCAATTGCACCTGGATGCAAAGGTCAAAAGGAGTAATGGCAGATTGTCTATTCTGAAAAAGTATGGCCCACCGAGGAAGGAAAACACATCCCCAGGTGGGATGCTTTGGTAAGGAGCGAAGTTTCGAAGAATACAGTAAAGATAGTTGCAAATGGCAAAGGTGCAGAGAAGGTTCACAAGATTCTACATATAAGCTCTGAACTGGGGAGGTGCGGAAAGCCCCAGTGCAGAGTCGAAGTCCTTGATGATGAATGGGGTCCAGCATCTTTAAGGCCGGGGGTCTGGCAGAGCCATAGACCATTGATCCATAATCGAGTTTCGATCGAATAAGAGCACGATATACCTTTAACATAGAACATCGATCAGCTCCCCAACTGGTTATAGAGAGGACACGGAGGATGTTCATTGCTCTTGTGCATTTGACCCGTAGCTGCTTTAACTGTGGTATAAAGGTCAGCTTACAGTCAAAGATAAGCCCCAAGAACTTGGTCTCAGGGATCACTGGCAGAGAAACTTCATCAATACGGAGTTCAGGATCAGGGTGAATACCCCATTGGCAGCAAAAAGTACATGCAAACGATTTTAGAGAGAGAGAAATTAAAGCCGTTTGCCGTGGTTCACTTCAGTACACGATTGAGGGCAGTTTGTAGTTGCCGCTCATTATATCTCATTTTTGACGACTGACACGAGATGTAAAAGTCGTCGACATAGAGCCCGTTTGCAACAGTGAGAGGGACTTGTTCAGTGATGGCATTAATCTTTATAAAGAAAAGTGTGACACTCAAAATAGAGTGTCTCGCGTACAAGAATCACTGAACAACGTCTCAACATGGAGTAACAAGTGGAGAGTTGTGTTAAATCCAACTAAAACACAAGCAATCACCTTCTACAGGAAATTAAAAAAACAAAGAAACAATCTAGGAAAAATAAAATTATCACTCGGAAATACGACCATTAACATGAGCAAAAACATCACATTCCTTGGCATCACTTTCAACACAAAACTAACATGGAAAAAAACATGTTAACAATATACACTCATCAATTAGAAAATGGATTTCACACCTAATGACCCTAACCAGTAGACAATCGAAATGTTCACCAAACACCATTATCCAAATATACAAGGCTTACATCCGTCCACTAATAGAGTATGGATGTCAAGTAACATACAATATGTCAAACAACACACTCCAGAAAATCCAAGTTCAACAGAACAGAATACTAAGATCTGCATTCAGTCTACCGTCATTCACGCCAGTAAATTATATACATCAAATCAGTAACTTACCAACACTAAGAAATAGACTAACGGAAACATCACACAAATATTATCTAAAAGCAGAAAACAGAAACAAACTAACAGCATCACTATACAAATTAACTAGTGCACCAACAAAATACATTATACCTTAACAACATATTTCAAAAATAACAAATTACACAACAAAGTATCTAAAGAACTAAACTCATGTTAATAATATGTATTCTCTTTTTCAGATATCGGGCACAGGACAGGCAAAACTTTAGAGCCTGTCCTGTGAAAATGGGTTTTCGGGGCACTCCCATTTCCCCCCACAGCAAAAACTTAGGCATTGGATTTTTAGATCCCAGCACAGGCAACTTTATTGCCAGACCCTGAGTCGGGTCGTTTGAGTTCATGTTCATATTTACTTTGACTTCTGCCTTTCGGGACGGGACCTGGCCGTTCTCTCTGGTGCTGCCTTTGCCTCGGTCTAGGATAACATTAGTAATGACCTCCCTCACCCAAAAAAAAAAAAAAAAGAGTCCAGAATTATTTAATAAATAAATAAATAAAACTAAACCTAATAACCTTTCACGAAAAGGGGACGAAGAGGAACCACAAGGTTCCTGAACACCCCAGTTGGAGAGAGAATTCTTACGATTTCTCTCTCTCTAAACTAAACCCCTACCACGTTAGTTTGCGTTTGCATTCAAAATAGAGCCCTGAGGGACCCCAAGTTCCTGTAGAAAAGAACGGGAAAGTGTCGAATCCACACGAACTTGGAATCTCCTGTCCATTAAAAAATTTTTTACAAACATGATTAAATGGCCATGTGACCCATATATATGGAGGTCTCGCAAAATGCCATACTCCATGTTGTGTCATAAGCCTTCTTAATGTCAACAACTATTGATACAAGGTGTTGTCATTCGAGAAAGGCTTCTGTGATTGATGTTTCAAGTCGAATTAGGTGGTCTGTGGTGGAGTGCTGTTGTCCGAACCCACACTGAGTGGGCAAGAGGAGGTTGTTTGATTTGAAGAGCCAAACAAGATGAGCATTAACCATCCTCTCCGAGGTCTTACAGAGATAGCTCGTCAAAGCAATTGGACGGTAATTTAAGGAATTTTGGGATCTTTCCCAGGCTTAGAGAAAGGTAAGATAATAGCCTGGCACCAGGAATTAGGAAAAATATTCTCCTGCCAGATCCAGTTAAAAACAATTAAGAGAATATCAAGAGAAGCAGGAGAGAGATAGTGCAGCATGTCATAGTGTACATTATCAGGTCCAACAGATGTACTGCCAGACCAATGAAGGGCCATTTTCAGTTCCACCAGTGTAAAGGGACGATTACAGTCAAAGAGACAATTAGTTTGAATGGAAAGAGGTGATTGCTCTGACCAAGTCTTCATGGCCAAGAAGGTGAAGGAACAAGCAGAAGTGCTAGATACCTGGCAAAAGCTTTCACCTAGAGTGTCGACAATGTTCTGGACATCAGCTACCTCTTGGCCATCAGAGAGTAAGATCGAGAGAGGGACAGAATTGTAGTGCCCATTGACCTTTCAAACCCTGTCCCATATGACCTTGGAACTGGTGGTAGAGGATATGCTAATTGTGAACTTAATCCAAGATTCCTTCTGGCTATGACATCTTACCCACCTAGCATGTGCATGGGCCCATTGGAAAGCAATGCAGTTTGAAAGTGTGGGATATCTATGGAAAGTATCCCAGGCCTGTTCTTGAGCTTCCGTGCCATGTGGCAGGCAGGATTCCACCAGGAACGAGGATATCGTGGAAAACGTGTCGAGGTTTTAGGAATACACTGAGCAGCTACTTGTATAATACAGTCAGTTACCGCTGCCACACAGTCATCTATTGATGGCAGGATCAAGTTCTGCGAGAGAGTTGTGAAAGTGGACCAGTCTGCCTGATCCAGCTTCTACCGGGGCACACGGATAGGGTGGCATCGACCATGGTCAGTCTCTCTCAAACGTATAGGAAAACGATTACTGCCTAGTGGAGTATTGTCAAACCTCCATTAATGGGAGAACATAGAAGGGGAGCAAACCGAGAGATCAATAGCAGTAAAGAATTCACTAGGTGCATGAACATAAGTGGAAGAATCAGTATTGAAAAGATAAAGATTGTGATTAGAGAGCATACGCTCTATGGATCAAACTCTCCTATCAATATCAGCACTTCCCCAGTGGGGATGATGTCCATTAACGTTCCCCGAGATTAAAAAGAGAGACGGCAACTGTTCAATGAGAGCATCAAGGTCTGATTGATCATGGGTCTCTCCAAGTGACAAGTAGAGAGAATAAACAGTGATGGTATGACCTAAGGAAACACGGATGGCTGCGGCCTTCAAGGGTGTGTTGAGTGACAAAGACAGGGTAGGCACATGCTGATCAACCAAGAGTGCCACCCCTCCATGTACTCATCCATAACACAGCCTGTCATTTCTGTACAGAGAAAACTGCCTAAAGATGACTGCATCAGCAGGTTTCAGAAATGTTTCCTGTGAGGAAAGACATACAGGTTGGTAGGAAGCTATCAGTGTTTTCATGTCATCCAGATTAGAATGTAAACATTGACTGTTCCATTGTATCAAGGTGGCCATTTTTATTTATGTGTATTAGGAGAATTAGGTGGAGAGCCCTTCTGTTTATGACCATGTCTTTTTTCTTCACTGCCTTTATTTGAAGGAGGTTTATCAACCTCCATAGATACTGCTCTGGATCGACTGGGCAGGTCATTGCTGTTGGAATAGGATTCCAGTGACTGAGGACATGAACAAATTATTTTCCATCTTTGAGTCGGAGAAGATGTACCCGAGGAAATGCCAGTACTCAGAACCAAAGAAAGTGGATCTTGAGATTTGTTGGAATGTATGTTAGGGACAGAGATGGGTGTTGAAGTTGATTCATCAACTTTTTTAATCATGGAGGTCTAAAGACTTTTCATTTGGTTTGTGAAGGCACAGAGAGATCTATCTGCATTCCCACTGTAGTCGTGGAACGAAGTGCAGCAGTATACGTCGGAGATGAAGTGGTGGACAGCAACTTGCGAGCCTCAGGAATAGGTAATGTTTTGAATTGTTTTCAAATGCTGCACCGCTTTTTCTTCCAATCATTTAGGGCAAGAGCAAAAGTAGGATGGGTGAGAGCCATTGCAAATGATGCAATGTGAGTCCGTTTCACACTCATGGGCATCG
Organism: Tachypleus tridentatus; assembly: GCF_004210375.1. Lineage (NCBI taxonomy): Eukaryota > Metazoa > Arthropoda > Merostomata > Xiphosura > Limulidae > Tachypleus > Tachypleus tridentatus. The sequence goes on along the minus strand of NC_134833.1, from coordinate 154,632,075 downwards.
TGGTCCTTGCCACTTCAAGGAGCACACGTCAAGGAACCAAGACATGATGTCTTCAAGTAACAGAACCGCTGTCACTGGAAACATCAGAGGGTTTGAAATGTATGGCCATACCCTGCAATTAAGATAACCTGCCTTGATGGTGGCTGGTAGATGTGGTGATGTAATTGTCAGAATGAGGATACTGGTCAGCATAATAATCCCATCTTTGTGAGTGGAGATACACCTCACTGCAGAAACTCTTTAAGTGGAGAAACCAGTGAGAATCTCTGACTCAGGGATGTTCTTCAAATACCTCTCAACAATAACTCCTCATGATGAATTCATGCATGAGGTGTAACCTCAACAGGGATATCCCCAACTGCCTTTGAATGCAAGAGGACTCCACTTTGTCGGGATGTAGATGTTTCCACCAATATGTCACCTTCTGAATGAAGAATCTGCCCTAAAGGTTTGTCTGAAAGGTAATGTAGTACAAGAAAATGAGGTGCAATAGGTGTTACAGATGTTGAAGATTGCTGCTCGGAATTATCAAGATGTGGTCATTTACCTACGGACTGTTTTTACACTATTTTATTCAAGTTTTGATTTAGAGGATCCATAATAAAAAAAAAGAATATTTTGATGCCCTATGAGAGGATGCACTACAATACCAAACAAGGACACTGCAGCAATGCCAGGTTTTGTGAGCACTATACCCAAACACCAACATCAGCTACAATGTCCACAACACCTGTTGAGAACATCCAATACTGATACTTGATTGACCCTAGCCCAAGTGGACCAGCCAACTGACCCAAGGGGCCAATCAAAGGCTGCCCATCTACAGGAATTCAAAGCCAAAGTGGTGTGTTAGGGTTGGACCCCTCAACCACCAGGATCCTCTCCTCCCCTTCATGGGTCACCATGCACGGCAAACATGTGGGTGGATGTTTAGATTCCAGAGGAGGTAAACTGAAAAAACAGAACCTTCCCTGGGAGGTCCCCTCACCATGTGCAGGAATTCACACAGAGGGGCCCAAAGTTTGAAACAAGGGTTTGTTGCAACAAATGTTTTTAATAAATGTTATTAATATTAATCATTTTGATTACATAAAAGTTACAACTTTCCTGTAATGAAGATGTATTTCTGACAGGTACTTCCCTCCTCTCACAAGATTAGCTGTTCTTGGTTACTTCTGCCCCCTATATTTGAACTTTTTATGTAAGCATGCCACAAACTTCTGCTCCTCTCTATTGGCATCAAGTAATTCCAATGTGTCTCTGATGTAAATCATCATGCATCACCTCTCCACTAATAAGAAAATAGTAAATTAATGTGATGCACGCAACCCCCTCTACCAAACTGTCACTTTGAAGTTTGGCAGAAAAGGGAAGCACTGGAAGTGTGTGGGGAGAAGGGTGAGTGGATGGAAGTATCTATTAGGCATGATACTTTCAGTATAGGAAAATTATATCTTCCAATAGAATACTTCCCTGTGCTCATAACATTAGATAGGATCCCACATATAGTAGGAGGAGGAACCAGTATGAAAGAAAGGCAGATGTACCTCTAAAAGCGTCCAAAGGAAACCTCCACAGATGAGGAGGGAAACCACAGCACTTCTGAGCCAAGTATACTCTTTGCCCATGTGTGTATAATGTAAGATATCAGGGTGGAAAATGAGAAAAGCACAACCAAGGGTGAGAGAATATGGAAGGAAAGTAATCCTCACCAGAGAAAGATGTTGTAACTCAATCCCACAATGAAGAAGATGGGTAAATAAAGGATGCACTCCTAGGTCTAGTGGCTCGCACATGGTGAACCATAGTTGGTAAGTCAACTACATCCAAAGCCTCCTTACCAAGTACACACCTCTGTGTGAGGATATGATGAGGATCATACTGTCCTCACCTTAAACCCAAAACTGGAGAATTAATAGCCATTCTGATTCTGAGATATGACACAAGGATCAGCTTTAAACTACTGATCCAGGATCTTGACATCTAGAATTGAAAGATCATCTATGACATGTCATCAATTTCCCCAACCATGAAACAGGCCTGGACCTTCCAAACAGCAATAACATCCTTGAAAAAAGATAGATAGCCAAGAATAGAACCAGAACAATCTTATGTACCACTACAGTGAACCACAATACAGATGGAGAAAATCAAGGAAGAGACAACCTGAAAACTGTGTGAGGACTTATAGTGATTGGTTCTCCCTAAATCTAAAACCAAGCCACAGGATGCTAATATCCATGATGCAGTAGAATGAGGGCTGCCAATAAAAAGGGGTGAAGTGCATATTAAACAGCTCAATTCCAGTGATTGTGTAAGTAATATCAGAAGGCTACATCATCCACCAAGCTGGCAACTCAACTCCTCTGGAGGCCATGTTTTACCTAGATAAGCATAACACAGCTGTCCTACACTCAACTGAATTGTTGTAGCCACCTGTTTGTGGAACCCATTCCATGATCAAGCACCATTTGCCAAGAATTAAAATCCAAATAGTGAATAGCATAGCTAGGGTACCTGAAAGGAAAGAAATAATGAACAAAAACTTATCAAGTTAGAATCATGTTGAAGTGTGAAAAAAATGGTTATGTGTGGTAAATGAAAATCTGACCAAAAAAAATTGTAAAACGGTGCAGATAAAGGAAGATGAACATGTTAGCTACAGTCTTCATGCCTGAATGTAGGAGTTCCCCATTGTCCAATGAATACAAGATGCCCAGGAAAATGTAAAGATGTTGAAAGGTGGAAAACAAGAAAAATGATGCAAATGAAAGTAAAGCGAGGGAATAAAAGATCACATGAATATCTCAAATTGGAATGGTATAGAGGCAGGGAAGACAACTAATCAGGAAGAAACATATTAACTTAATTAGTTTAGGTAGGGTAAGAACTCTGCCGTCTCAGGAAATATAACAAAAAATAAGGGACAAGGTTGCCCAATAACCCAAAATCGAGGGGATCAAAGATCCACAGTCAAAAAACCAGGGAAGAAACTCTGCCACCCAATAAACAGGGTTTTAATTTGCAGAAAATCCACAATTTGTAGATTAACTGCAGAACATGTTCCATTTACACCAATAAATGTCCACTGAAGAAGGGGAAATGGAACAAGTTAAAAGAAAGTTAGTTGCAGGTAGACACCAGATCTCCCCACCAAGGACTGAATAACAGCCAAGCATGAAGACAAATGATGTGAATGTCTGGACAGAGTAACAGTGAAGGAAATAGATGAAGAGGAGCAGGAGACAAACGAAGTGGCAGTGGAGGTAAAAGTTGGAACTAGAGAAGTCATGGAAACCACAACTGACCTGGCCATTAAGGAGCAGACAGAAGAACCTAATACTGAATGGTAGAGATGAGGGGAATCACCCGTAGAAGGAAGATGATGGGGAGGGTGAGAACATACAGAAACCTGAAGGACCAATCCTGGCCAAAGATATCAAGAGCTCTAACTGGAGGAGGTGACACTGGATACCAAATACAGGTAATGGGAAGTTAAGAGATGTAGTAAAAAACTCTATGTGATGCAGAATCCCATGGAAGGTAAAGCCAACAGAAAACTAGAATCAAGAGACCACACTGATAGAGAGAATGTGTCAAGGTAAGTAAAACAAACTGATTGTAATGAAAGCACAGGAACATAACATGCAACGATATGAATGTTGTGCAAGGGGCCAAAGAGTGCAGATCTAAGATGTGAAAAAAAAGAACATATGAACAAAAGAAACAATGCCCCTAAAAATGGATATGAGAAGAACAGACCATAAAACCCTATTTATAAACGAAAACAAACAGCAGTGTCACACTCAATACTAACCCAAAATCAAAGAAGCCACACAAAGAGGGAAAAAACTGAAAGTTGCAAAAACCCAAAAAGTAAACAAAACACTGAATAAAATGGAAACATGAGACGTTAAAAGATATGAGCAATAACAGGGAAAAAATAATAAAATGCTGAAAGAAATCTACCTGAAGTTAAACTAGGGTAGAATTGAATGCTTGTAGAAACTAAAGCTTCTAAGTATACAAATGCAAAATAGGAAAAGAGGACAGTACAGAAAACCCCAAAATAACATTTTGCAAAACATGACTGGAAATGTGTAAAGGAGGTCTACCAAATACTGCAATAAAATTATGGACAGCATTCCATGAGATAGTCAGGAAGAAGTTACAGTTTTTGGATATTGGAAAACAGTTTTAGCCATTAAATGGGAAAAGTAAGTAAAAGTGAAAGTAGATATGGCAGACATTGTCTCACAAGGTCCAACACAAATTTAAATCACTGAAATGAAAGCTAAATTATTAATAACATAAAATTAATGGTATGAAATATAAAGTAGAGATTAAATGAAAATAACTGTTAAAAGTAGAAGCTATAAAGAACAATAAAATATTTAATGTGGTGAAATGATGAAGAAAGTGGTGTAAGGAATGCATCCCTTACGATGCTAAGTTGCAGAAAGATGTGGAACCATGGTAGATATGAATGCATCCCTTACGATGCTAAGTTGCAGAAAGATGTGGAACCATGGTAGATATGAATGCATCCCTTACGATGCTAAGTTGCAGAAAGATGTGGAACCATGGTAGATATGAATGCATCCCTTATGATTCTATGTTGCAGAAAGATGTGGAACCATGGTAGATATGAATCCATCCCTTATGATGCTAAGTTGCAGAAAGATGTGGAACCATGGTAGATATAAACTTGAACATAAAAGTAAATGAAACTAATTAATAGTAAGAAGGATAAATGATAAATTAAATAAATTTAATAGTAAAAATGATAATATAAAAACTAAATGAAAAAAATAGTAATAAAGTAGTGATGAAACCTGTAAAGGAATACTATACAGAAAAACAAAATGATGTCTGTGTGGGCCCTGATTCAAGGGTTCCACCCAAACTAAGTGAATAAAGGTTATTTATGAAATGAGGATATAAAAGTAAAAACAAAACATAGTTAAACTAATAAAGGAGTACAGATAGCTCTTGTTTAGCTTTGTGGGAAATTAAAAAAAACAAACAAATAAAGGATATCATATTAAGCCTATTCAAATGGTATAAAGTAAAATAATGAAGACCACTTATAAACTGTAATGTAACTTAGTATTAACTAATGTAAATAAGCATATATGGAATTCAAATTATTACAGAAAATAACATTAACAGTAAATATCTGAAATGTTTTTATCTCTTCAAAGTCTGTGGATCACAAGGTGAGTTCAACAAAAGTCTCAATAGTATAAGATCAAACTTCCAATAAGATAAAGGGAAAAATATCCATGGATGAACATGAATAAAAAACTATTATAAATGTGTGAAAAGAACACAGAATCTCCATACTGGGAACAGACTACATAATGGAAATGAAAAAGCAAACATTTGAAATCTGGTAGTGGAAAAAGGCTATCGTAATCTCTGTTCATCTGAACAGGGCTGGCATCGAACTGAAGAAATAGCCCAACTGAGTGATAAACACTGAAAAAAACCATGCCAGGTCACCCACACCTGTGACCTCTGAGATAGTGCTAGTCATAGAGATGATCCCAGAAGTACTGTATCAGAATCTTAAGTAACATTAGTGTTGATTTCATCAAGACATAACATTTCCCATCAAAATACCCTTTTTACGATGAGTAACTAATCAGTATTTAACCTAATATTGTTGGAATTAATTTATAATTAAATTTCTACTTAATTATTTACAAAAATTAATTTTTGCCAGAGAAAACAGTTGTAGATATAATAAAACAAATCATGTACACTCACCCTGAACAGAGGGAAGCAGTTTAACATTTCTCCAAAAATACATCCAACAGCCCTGAATGTAAAAGCGTACAAAATAATTAATTACAAAAACAAATACCACTAAAATATGAGAAACAACTACCAACATGAATTAAACAATGTGTTATAAAAATTATTTTTAAATGTTAAAAAGAACTGAATATTTAACATGAGCATATGTTAATATCCCTACATGTTTTATACATATAAACATACTTAGCTAAAATCAAACTACAAAAGATAAATTATTAATTGTGTTATTAATATATATTAATAAATAAATACTTGTGTGATCACCATTAGGCAAAATGAAAGTAGAGAAGACAGTAATTTTATATTTTTTCCATTAATAAAGACAGAGGTCCTGAAATCTAACTCCTCAAGCTATACTTAGATTAACATTATATAGAACACATTGTACAGTGTACATACACACTTAAAAGTCCCATTGTTAGAACATGTGATACAGGCCAATCATAAATTAACATTCTGTGTAAATGAAACAATACACACACACACACACACACAGTTACCTTGTCTACTTTTATTTTGCCTAATAATGAACCTTAAAAAATGTAGCAAACTATTACTGTATTACAATAATAAATAATTATTACTGTCTATACGTTAAACATATTTCAAAATTTATAGTGCATACTGGAGGGATTTACACATTTTGATACAAGTTAAAAAAAAAAAAAAGCGTTTGCACTCTGGATAAATATAAAAGAATATATTTTTATATAAACCAATGTTTTTACCTTTGTAGCTTCTTCAGGATTAATATACATAACTGTTTGATATTAGAGCATTCGTTAAACTAAGAAGAAGCTACAAAGGTAAAAAGACTGGTTTATATAAAGATATATTCTCTATTTATCTAAAATACAAAGGTCGTTTTTTTTCTTAACTTGTATCAAAATATTAATCCTCTGTCTAAACATGCAAATCATATTTATAAATGTATCAAATAAGTTACTTCTGAAACACTATACTTAATTTTTTCAAAGTAGATAATAAAAGGAAAACCCATTATTTTTAAAGCTGAATTTCTGTTAAAACACTTTAGTATTCATATAAACCATAAGTCAACTCCTTGGTTGTAGTGTCTTGCCCCATACAACAACTCTGGTGCACGGTACCACCTGGAAAATGTATGAAAACAATTTTCAGGTGAACATCTGACAGCAACTGGACCCTGTCTGTCATTATTTCTACAACACTTTTGTTTGAGAAGTACAACATGACATTGTATGAGAAAACTTTTACAAACATGATACATAAAGCATATATTATAAACATAGACAGAAAATTCTGTATATCTAATTAAAAATATTCATTAAGTATATCAACTAGAATGTTTAATTTTTTGAAATTAATTTTAAACAATGGGTAGCGATTTATTTTAAACAGTATATCGAGCTTCATCCCTCTATAGGATAGTTTGGAAACTATGTTTTAAATTGTTAGAACATATATTCACTTTACATTTTGCACATTAAACAATTAGTTGGAGGCACAAACATTGGTTACTTGTCATTCTACACAGTTTTTTGAAGTCATCTACTATTATACAGATGGATTTCAAGGATAGAAGGCTGGGAACCTTAAAGGATTTGGTAAATTACTGAGAAAGGAATTAGTTTGGCTCTCCTTATCCATAACAAATGTAACTAACAGAAGACAAACATCTGGAGATACATAATCATACTGTGATATATATTTGATTTTTTTTTCACACATACATAAAATGACACAACCGGCCAGTCACACAAGTATTTGTGCCTTCTAGTTTTAAAAAGCATCAACAAACATAAAAAGTAACAAATCTATTAAATAATTTTATGATGGTCTTTTTAACATACTACATAACATATTTAATGGGAGAACAGACAGATTAAAAAACAAACAACAGGTAGGGTTAAAAACTATGCCATGTCATGCACCAGTTACTAGTAAAAGGATTAAATAAAAAAAAATAATCTTTTATACTTTTTCTCTATAAAATGCACCAAGGCATACCTTGTGGCCACCTGGTGGCTATACTGCTTATCAGGGTTATTATCAAGTAAGCAGGCCAGACCAAAATCTGCAATCTTTAGCCAACCTGTACAGCTGATGAGAAGATTTGCTGGCTTGAGGTCCTGAAATGCAATGTTGACACATTTAATGTGTGTTGGCAGTCATAATACTTATTTTATCAGACATAAAACATTAACTTGATAAAATCTTAAATAAAATGTTAATTTTGAAAGTATAAAGCATACTGAATTCCATTAATGATATTTGGTACACACAAATGTCATACAAACAGTTTTCATGTGTATAGTGTTTGAAGTTACATTTTTAATCTCATAATTTAAATATTAGCTAGAGGGAGTTGCAGATCTTAATGATGTTAAGGTCAGAAATCTAAAAAAACAAGACCTTGACACCTAAAAACTCTTAGGGTTGTGACATGAAATGTTCTAGCACATTTGAACAAAAGATAGTGAAGTTAATTTCTTTTATATTATCTAATCTGATTTGTAATGTAGGCCTAAAGCACTTTTTGGCAGTGTACAAGTGTCAGTGTGAAAACAAATTAAATGAGAAAACTAAGTAATATATTACCATTATGTGGACTGGACATTGAGTAATTTTCACTGAGTCCACCAGTGAAAGAATTAGATCAAAACAATACCAAAATTATTTCCACTCATTGAAAGAGTTCCGAGTTTCTACCCACATTTTTTGGATGGCTCTTCTTCATGGACGGTGCCTTTACTTTGTAAACAAGTGCATGTTTCCTTGTAAGAAGAATTCTTTCTTCTTTATAATGTTGTGTCCTTTGGCTTTGCATTGTTTTATAATCACACTATACTAATATCTTTCTTTTGAAAAGGCTGGTACATCTCCCTACATTTGTAAGTTTACTGTGATGGAACTACATTGTTAAATAGGTAAAAGCTCCCTACGAATAAAATATAACTACATGTACTTGTGCATATATGATCAGTTAATTTAACTAGCTTTTAACCACCTTCTAACCATGAAACTATTCGTACTATAACATTTGGTGTACTACATGGATCTTAACAAAATTTGGCAAGCTTTTAGTACACATGACAATTCTCTTGTACAAAAAATCAAAATTTTAAATATTTTACTATAGATTTATTGTCTGTGCATTTATGAAGCCTCCTAAGTAAATAGTAAAATGTTTTGGTAAAATATTACCCTTTAACTCGTTTCTTTACACTACAATAACTTGACAAAATCACTAACATACAGTAAAAAGGACAGTACAAAAATATGGGAGGAGGAGACGTTCTTTCTTATAGAATGACAACAAACTGTAACAAAACAGAACAAACAAGTATTTATCTTTACAGCCTCACCTGCTTTCTTTAAATTTTACTGTTTAAAGGTGGGGGAAGTTCTTTTACACAATGACATTGGATTGTAACAAAACAAGTATTTATCTCAAAAGCCTCACCTATTTTATTTAAACTTCACTGTTTGATTACAGTACTTTGGACCCCTTCTGTGTTTGTAAAACAAAGGGCTACAAAAGCAGACAGGCCTGTAGATAGATGTTTAAAAGGGGGTTCTAACATGCGAGATCAAAAGCCGACAATTCATGCAAAATAAAATCATCATTCAAAGCATGCTAATGTTTTAGGAGTTTCAGGTGAATACTACCCCAATAAAATTTTGTACAAAAAAATAGACAATATAAAATTAAAACTGAAAGCAATTTTATACTAAATAGAATTTAAACAACTACACACAAAATTCATAAACTGTTACTGTGAGTTCAGCAATAAAGACCTTATTGTGGCAATTTTTAAAGTGAAATTATCATAGATTGTATTGTAATAACAGAGCAGCAAAGAATAATTTGTCAGTTTCCTTCTAAAGTAATTCAATGTTTGTTTATTGTTTACATTTATTGCTAACAAGTTACAGACACCTATGGTAAAGCATCCACACTACAAAACCTGAGAGTAGCAATATAACTTTGGGCTTCTAACTACAAACTGTAAACAGGAGCAATTGCATGAAACTATTTCAAGGGTAAAATGCTAATGCTTCATCAGAAGAATGTGGGCTATGTAGAAAACATTGAACACCATAACAGCTGTGCTACAATTATAAAGGCATACTTTTGTTCTTTTACCTCACAAAAATAGAAGTTTTTACCAAACACACGATACTTTGAGGTTCCTCACCTGAACAAGTTTCTATTTGCATTTTAGTTACTTATTAAATTATATACATCTATATAAACAAGAAATGTAATACTTATTCCAGTGTGAGGTCATTTGTACCTGGATGCCATGCTTCAGTAACCCCAGTTCACACTTTGTTGATTGTTAAAAAAAACAAAAAACACACACAGCTTTCAAATATACATTTTAGAACACAAAAAGCATTTCAACAACTAACTAGAACAGATGTCCCAAAACTACTGTAACTTATTATTGGTACTTTTGAGCAGTGACTTCACTTGATACACAAAATCTTGGGAACTATCTTTCAGTGCCAAAAGCAAACAAATGAACATAAGATTCTTGGATGCTACAATATGATTCTTCTATTAGTTATAAACATGTCCATCAGAAAAATAGATGTGTTTGAATATAAGTGGTTTAACCATCTATGAAAATATGGAAGGTGCTTTTCTGATGAGTTTGACATATTTATTGTAATCTCAACAAACTAAGAAGGAAGGAGGTTCATATTTTATATTCTTCCCTGACAATATGTGTAGTGTGTGTGTGTGTGTTCCACTTGGTTAAGCAATGTAAAAGTTCTAACATGTAAATCAGATCAGAAAGCAGACATATCAGTATTGGAAGATGAAAACTGAGCATTGTTTTAAATATTTCTTTTTGAAACTAATGAAATTGAAACCTGTATAATATTACACATTCATAATGAAGTTTTTAATTAACATCTGGATGTAATTTTCTGAAACTATTGATTAAACTGTCTTTGACAGAGCCCATGTGATTAATATGTTGCCCCTTGATGAAATGGATGATAGCTCCTTCACTTTCACCCTTTCAGATTACATTGTCTGCCTCCCCTTTTTTTTCAGTGGTACAGAAAAGAACAATAACAAAAATCTAAAACTATATTAAAATCTAAAAAAATTAAGGCCTAAGCAATCTCGTACTAGACGACAATAATTATAGGTTATAGATGCTTAATTATGAAATATTAATACTTTCAACCATTAAAACAATGACTTACATCTCGCTTCTTTAGACATTTTGATTTTTAAGAAAATATTAGCAACACAAATGAACACTGCCTATCAGGATAGGAGTGGCAATTTGAGATATCCCTACTGACCAAAAATTATAAACTGACATATCTCGTATTAGCTGTAAGTCACTCTAATTACGATAGGAAATCGTATTTTTTTGCACTAGATAACCAGCTTTTAGCCTGCAACATTGAGCTAGCTACAATCATCAAAAACACATGCAGTTACATTAGGACATGTTACTCAGATAGGCTGTATTACCCATGATGCAACACTGATTAGATTAACAGTAACTATGAAAGGGTGATACACTACATGTACACTTTATGTGCATGAACAGTTCACTTTATGTTTGTTTTGCAAACGAACTTACATAAAGAAGCCTGCTGTATGTATGTCTAGATTTCAAAGTTCAATACTTATATTCAAGTATAAGTTTAAAATTATCTGAAGGAAAATGCTACAGGTACTGCTGAAGATCACGTTAGACTGTTTGAGCCCTTCAAAGTTATTTAGATCAGTGATTAAAATATTATTAAGAATACCATTTACTTAATACAAGAGAACACTTAACACTGCAGTATACACCAGACTTCCAGCAAGTAAACTATGCAATGTAAGGTGAGCACTCAGCCACATTAACTTACTTCATGATGTCCAGTTACTTACTCTATGCATTATTCTCAGAGAATGACAGTAATCCACTCCTTAAGTAACATACTCATGTAAGCTTTAATTTGGGCTTCCTTCAAAGGTTCATCGGGGTCATACAGCAACACAGAGAGATCTGTGGGCATGTATTCAAACACCAGAGCTACTGATGACCCGTAAGGAAATACATCCAGAAGTTTAACTACCTGCAAGACAAATATGGATTTGTTTAATCATTTATTCAAAAGATATTACAAGAGATCTATACAATAGAAACTACTAAAAGATCTGCAACATGTGGCCTTCACAATTGGTATTTATAAAACCAAAAGCAAAATTACTGGACTAACTACCAAACACTATCTAGTTACTAGAGACGTAACTTCTAACTGGATAGCATGCAATCTTAAACTTCCCTCTTACTGTTTATGAAAATTAAAATGGCTGATGAAACAGTACACTAAATGGATAAAACTGTATATATTTTTGTAAAAATAAAAATACAAGTCAAATCATATACTTTTGTTAGCTGCATATATAAATAGAACAACTTACATTTTCATGGTTTAGTTGCTGCAATGCCTTTATTTCACTGGAATGAACGTTTAAAAAGGATTATATTAAACATCTGTTCAGAAATTAAACTAGTTTTAAGTACCATTTATTAACACTCAAACTATACACAATGGATTCCGTTGGTAAATTTAACATTTATATATACTAGGTGCATGATGTATTAACATTAAACCACAACTAGTTACTGCAGGCTAGTTTTTATTAATGAAAGTTACATACCGTAACACAGAACACGGTATACCATTATCCAATTTCTTCAAAGGAACTTTTTTTATAGCCACTATTTCTCCAGTTTCTAAACAACGACCTTTTAGAACTATTCCGTGAGCACCTTCTCCAATACGTCCAGTGATTGTGTATTTTTCCATTTCTATAAAAAATATTTTATTATCAGGCTATGACTTAATTTACTAATTGAATCATAGTTATATTTAATAAGTTTCTCTGTGTTGCCCAAGGATAAGAGACAAGATAAGTAAAACGTCATAACTAATTTTACACATAATAGCCATCAAGGTTTCTACCATTTCTAGGTTGTTAAGACTAAACACGAAAAACACACTTTTTAATAACTACTCATGGAAGTTTCTGTAAAGGTTTTGCAAAATAAATATTGATGTTTCTATCATTAGCATTCATGAACTAGAAAATCATGAAAGTCAGTCACTTTCACAAGTTTCTAAGTGTATTTTTGTGAATAAACCTCATATTTCATTTTCAGTTAAAAGAATGAATAACTATACCTGAATTTCACAAAATATTTTCTTACAGGAATTTTATTATAAATGTTTGCTTTCAAGATCAAACAATTTGCAATTAAAATTTCTAATTTCTGTACTGAAATGCTGAAAAATTTATAAAGCAAAACTAGATGCTTGTTATAAAGATATATGCAAGTAATGGAGAAGGTTTATATCAAACATTTTTTTTTAAACATTTCTAATGTTACTCACATCTCAGCTGTCAAAACAGAGCAAATATTAGTCCCACCACATTCAAATTTCAAAAGTGGTGGTTCAAGAAAGCATCAATACCCAAATACCCATATAGAGAGCAAAAGAATTGGGCTGAATTTGGAATAAAGAAAATCCCAATTAAAATACTTTAATAAGGTATTGGAGAAAAAATCTAACATCTATTTTTCACACCTATGTTTAAAGAAATATAGACTGATATTCTTTATATTATTGGCCAGAAAACACCAAGTAAGTTTTAAAATAACCAGTAAAATATTAGTAAACAAATTAAAGAGTTGGTTTAATTTCAAACATTAATGAGATCCGAAAAATCACGTGTTATATTTTACGTACATGGATAAATTAGTTATGTTTTTGTTGACGTAATACTTAAGTTTAATAAAATGTAAAAAAACAAAACAAAAACGTCTACGTTTCGCTAGGCCTAATACCACTACTATTATTCTAAATAATAACTTCCAATACAATCGTATTCAAAATGATAGGTGTTAAAAACAACAACAAAAACAGTAAAAATATCTAGGATTCTTTTTGTACGAATAGCACTCGCCTCTCTTTACCGTACTTATACGACAAGTGACTAAACCGATCGAGACATAACGATAACAAACAATCAGCGTGTCAGCAATGCCTATCTTCACAAAATTGTAAAGGAGTAAAAATATGGATAAAATAAGGTTTAGCATTTCTCAAATTTACTTTAACTGTTACATATCAAAATATATTAAAAATAATCCGTCTTTCAGAGAAGAAAATCGCTAACTTGTTTTCTTTTTTTTTAATGAAAAATAAGATATACATTACATTTTGTGTTGATCTCAGCCGATCTGAGGGGTTCTGTATTGCGCGAAACGAGTCTTCGGCAATGGATATAACGAATATAATGTGGTTGAAATGGCATTACTAATAGTATACACGCTTATCATTTTTAAAATTCCCTAAGAGATTGGGTAAAGAATGTGCCTAACGCTAATGTCTTATGATAAACATAATTCAGAAGCGTTGGAACTGGAAATTCTGCAGCATTCCTTTTTTTATATTTTTAACTTGTATAGGAACTGCAGGTCATGCCCTCGAACTCCCCTAGGTTGAGCTGTCTTTGGCGTAAAGAGATCTGCTTTTAACAGCTTGTTATACTTTTAGTCTTTGACTGCATACCTAGCTAAGCAACTCTGCTTTACAACTTCTTCCTACACCCAAGTCCGCATTAAGTTAGTTTGAGACCCTTGAATAAATTTAATCTAAAGCCGATTCCTAATAAATTTATAACTTCTAGATAGCTTAGATTTGATACTGATTGACTGGTGTATGTTTTATACCACGTTATGTTACAGATAATCGACTGTTTAGTGAAGAGAAAGTTTTTATCCCGCAACAACAGTAGGAGATAAAGTTAAATTTCTAACTGCTCAAGTCATGTGATTAGATAGCCAGGAAATGTTTCAAAGAAAAACCATTTTCTTAGCTGTTCACATTAAATTATTCTGAATAATTCAGTGCACTACTTACTTTAAACAAATTATTTTATGGACTAGTAACTCTGACGTAAATTTGTAATGTTATCATAGAAGGAAGTCAACGGCAAAAAAAACAAAAAAATGACTACGCAGGTGAGTGACATGTTTCTTGTTTTTCTTATCTATTTTTTATTATTATAAAAGTAAATAAAATGTAAAACTTGGAAACTTTATACTAGATAAGGTTAAATCAGGTAATATAAATAAATATAGTGATAATAATAATACAATTTTCCTACGAAGTACACACGCTAGGACTAATAGCACACAAGTAGTACGAGCTTTATGTATCTTGGTTACTTCAATATTTACTCCAAATTATCGCATATTTCAATACTTTCTATAGCTGGAATTTTTAAAAAATCACGATCCAAAAAGTAATAAAACAATAAAAATTTAATCATAAATATACTCTTCAAAACAAGAAACGCAAAAGTGATATTTTTGTTATTTTAAAGAGAAATATATGTAATAACGTTACAAGCTCAGAGTATGTGACGTTACACGTGTTAAGGCACTGATTGTCAGACCAAAATGACAATAAAAGTCGTGCACTTTGAAAACGGAGGAAAACATCGGATTTTTCGCCAAAACGCATGCGTGTCCAATAAATTTGTTTGAGAGATCTGCATGTTCTGTAAGTGCAACATGTGCAAAATCCCTATAAAAATGACGGGTTCTCGGTTTTCATAGCTCAGTGTTAAGCCACCGACACGCAATACAGTTACGCCAAGACTGACTGAAGCACAACGCCATTGGTCGCTTGGAAGCAGGCGAATCTCGATCAGATGTTGCCAGAGCTGTGAATGTCCACCCAAGCACCATCACAAGGCTATGGAATCGTCACCAACAACATAGATTAACTCGTGACCGTCCACGATCTGGTAGACCTCGTGTGACCACGCCCGCACAAGATCGCAACATCCGGTTACGTCACCTTCGGGGTAGGTGCCACCACTGCGACGTCTACTGCCTCAACCATACCAGAGCTGCGTAGGATTTCCGATCAGATCGTACGCAACCATCTACGCGATTCTTAGGCCCCATGTGCAACCCATCATGGTGAACGTCAACGACGTTTTTCAACATGACAACGCCCGTTCTCACACAGCCCGACTCACCACTGTCTTCTTGAGACACCACAACATCAACGTTCTTCCATGGCCCTCCAGATCACCAGATTTAAACTCCATCGAACATCTTTGGGACGAGTTGGACCGACGTCTGCGACGGCGACAACCTAAACCGCAAACCCTACCTCATCTTGCAGCAGCTTTGCAGGCTGAGTGGACAGCCATTCCACAGGATGTGATTCGTCATCTCATCGCTTCCACGGGCAGGAGATGCCAAGCAGTTATTGATGCTCACGGGGGGCATACTCGTTATTGACGTTGAGTGACGTTAAACTTCACCTAGTGAGCGTGGATTTCGCCTTTGCAGACTTTGGATGTTCAGCAGTGAATGTGCAAAGTTTCACACGCCATACAGAACTACCAGGAATAAACTTGTTAACAAGTTGTCTCATATTTTGCCTTTCTTTTTTTGAAGAGTATATTTGTATAAGGTTAAGAAGTTTTAAAATATTTAGTGTAAAGAAATATTGTTTCCTGCTATAAGCTGAAGTAGTTCCAAAAAGACAAAATCATAGTTTTGATTTATTTTGTGTTTTTATGGTGATGAGGAAGCCGATCAAACTAATATAATCTGTGTTGAGTAAGAATAGAAACAAAATATGAAGATTTATTGAAAAAAAAAGAGAGTTAACCTAACAATATAGTGACTCTTGACCTTCGCACAAGAAAGCATCACTTCGCTGTGGTATCAACCACACGTGGTGCCACAATGTTTCACGTGTCAAAAGGAAGCTCATATTATCTTCTTCAAAACAACCAGAAAAACGCGTGTCACCAGTGGTATAGTAGTAAGGCATCAGTTTTAGAATGCTAAAATTAGGGGCTCGATTCCTCGGTGGCTACACCAGCTGGCTCTCTGTGTCTTTGTCATAAAAAAAATACACCCTAAAGACATTTTTAGCAGTAGCTATATAATAGTAAATTTAAAAAATAAATTCCTGTATATTCATTTTTAAAAACCACGCTATTATAAGTCACATATATTTGTGTTTCATTTACGCATGTGTTTTGTTTGGTTTTTATTAATGGTAAAGAAGTATGTTTATTAGTTAGGATCTCTCAATGTATTTGGTGTGTATAAACTAATTGAAGAGTGGTTGTTTGTCGTACATAACTGTTGAGATTTCCTTGTTAGATATAATATACTGTTTTATACGAATGCATTATGTTTTATCTAATTTACTCTTCAGTGATCTAACACTTGATATAACACTAAGTAATCATTTTCTTGGAGAGATATAGGAATTTTTGTATGGTTTTGTGTATTTACCTCTACCTTGTTTCTGTAGTTTTGACATTACCGTCTCCCACGTTATCCTGTTTTTGTCACTTGTA